>NC_056746.1:1291880931-1291918431 GCF_019279795.1 Protopterus annectens | reverse complement strand
ACTCGAACTTCAAAAAGGGCTAGACCTCTGTGGGGGTTAGGAACAACCCCCCCCCACTCTCCTGAACCTGTACTCTAAAGTTAGCTCTGCAGGTGTTGCATATTGGGGTTAGGAGAGCACTCCTCGGTCAGTGATCTGTTTTGATGAGTGTCTTGATGAAATGGGTCAACATCACACAGATAGGTCTGAATCACTAGTTTTATTTCTTTGGTCTGCTGATTGAATTTAGAAGTGCTAAACATTTACCACAAAGAGATGGCAGCATGCCAAGTACAGGACTGGCCTTGGTCAACTGGTGCCCTAGGCAAAAGGTCTCCACTGCGCTTCGCAACACCACCCTGTGCCCCCATCCTGGTCTACCTACACCATCCAGATTACTGGAAAAGCTGACATGCTAGAGTGGCACCTTAGGCGGCCCCCTAGTTGACCTATGCCTAAGGCCAGCTATAGCCAAGTAGGCAAACTGTATTCTGCTGTTTATTCACATATCTATTAAATGAAGGCTTAGAGTGTTGCTTTTTTTTTGGACAGAAAGTTTAAAAGTTTAAAGTGACATTTGAAAGTAATTCTACAATGTAAGCCATGCCATCTTCTTTTCCTAAGTAATGGCTAAAAAAACTCAGTTTCTGAGCTATAACAGTAACACTAATCATTATCATCCAGCCCCGGAACTAAATCTACATCACCTAAAAACATCTTCTGCCACAGCCAGTCTCAAGCACACTTTACGTTGAATCAGCTTCCTGAATAAGGAACTGTGCTGTGAGACTATTTCTCACAAAAAGAAAGAAAACAGAGCTTCCTCTTTGTTGAGTGCTGCTTTATCGACACTTGTGTGTTATTACATTCTGATGTCGCTGATGTTTTGGTACATCCTTTTTTATTAGTTACATACGTTCGAACTTCAGAAGTTGTGCAACTCAGAGGAAAGGGAAAGGGTGCGGCCTCAGGCTTAGTATGTTTAAAGAGAAAAGATGTAGATGGCAGAGCTGTCACAATGGTGGTGGTGCATAAAGGGTGCATATTCCCCAGAAAAAAATGGATCTTTTTATTCTGTACATTGTTTAATTTCTGTAGTTCCTGTCCTCTCATTATTATGAGTTAGAGGTTTTCTTTCTAGCGGTTTGCAGTCAGAACTTCTTTGTTATTGATTAGTCATTATGGACTCTGGAAAATAAAAATATATGTTTTTTATTGGTGATGACTGAATATAAATTAAACTTCTTCATTAATGTATAAAAATATGTATACTTTTCGTATAGCAAGCTTGGATTTCTTGCTTTGTTTATAAACTAATGATAATCGATCTTATTCATGTGCAGATTACGCACACACACACACACACACACACACACACACACACACACACACACACACACACACACACACACACACACACACACACACACACACATATACACGCACACACACACACACACACACACACACACACACACACACACACACACACATGAACACACACACACACGCACACACACACACACACACACACACACACACACACACACACACACACACACACACACATGCACACATGCATGCACACACACACACACACACACACACACACACACACACACACACACACACACACACACACACACACACACACACACACACACACACACACACCGATCATAAGTGCTCTAAAACACATTTTCCATTTTGACCACCAAGAATTCAAGTGAAATACTGAAGTGTAAAGACACCAATAACCAAATATTCACTTTGGTTGCTGCTCCAGTACCAATAAAGGACTCCCAATCGATCAAATTCAACACTTCAATATCCAATAAAATATACAAGCTTAAAGGATTTAGCGCTTTTGTTTCTAACAGATCAGAAACTTCTTCAGAATCAACTGACATTGAATCTAAAGGCCTTTAAATACACCCAGCACCTCTCTGATTGGCTGTTACATAAAAACCATACTAACTTTTTAAAAAGACAACACTGACCTCAAAATATGTTTAAAAATTCAAAATTTTCACATTGTAATATTTTACATATATACAAATATGGCACATATAACATATGTATACAAACTTATAAAACACTTAAAAACACTTAAAAACAGGATGTGGTTCTATGTCAATGTTAGTATCTGTTTGCTCTTAACTTAAGAGCTGGGCTAATAAAAGGTGGTCATTCAATCCAGAGGGGACGTAGGCATCATGTTGTAATTGCCAAATAAGTTCTCTAAATTCTATCTTAGATTCCCAGTCACCTCCCTTTTCTTGTTGAATAACTTTCTTTATAACCCAAAACTTATAATTTGCTTGAGGACACTTCCATTTTCCTAATCATTTTATAATACCCGTATCGCATGGCTAGTGTGTACAGGTGTAATGTTTGGTTAGCCACCAGTTGTGATTCGATAAGATAAGAACCTAAACTGCAGCCGTGTAATACCACCATAATCAGACACACCAATCATTATTTAATTATTTATTAGCATCCTGTTTAGATTAAAAGTGGCAAAGGGAATGAGGGGGCAAGAAAATCATTTGTCCAAACACACAACAATTTGTATCTGCTTCTTCTGTAAAAGAGTTCAAATCCAGAATGTGAACCAGTCTTCAAGTGGAAAGCATGTGACGAAATGTAGCATTATACCATGTTCTGATGTGTTCCATTTGGTTTGGTCAAGTCTGGAGAGGTCTGATCACTAGGCAAGGCCCAAATGGTCATATATAATCAGTAAGAATGTCGAAACCCAATTAATGTACTCATGGTATGTTGTTATGCCATCCTTTGCTTTTTATGTGCATTTATATTTGTTGTGTCTTTATAATAAAATAGACCTTTTATCAATAAAATGTGCTTTTCTGTACATGTTGTAAGGATACAAAAGCAATAAGCTTAATGTATATACCTCCATTTTGATATTTTGTAGTTACCTAAACATGTTTATGCTTTTATTTGTGGATATGGGACATTAACAGAGCCTTAAAATTGGATAAAATGTAACACTTTCAGTCTTTTTGTGGATATTGGACTTTAACAGAACTTTAAAACTGTTGAATACATATTATTAACAGTCTTACAGCATTTTATCTTATTGTGTGTTAATATTTTCATAGTGTGCTTTGTATTTTAAAATCATGAACTTATTGCTTTATCATTTTCATGGTTTAGTTGCCTATGAATTCAAGCTTTGAGATGAAGGGTGGTATTCATTGTAGGTAATTATGAGCAGGCAATTGGAAAAAAGTGGCACTATATCTATATGTCGATTATCTGACTATCCATGCTCATGATTGATTATGGAGAAGCACAGCTATTTGCAGAAATGCCCACAACAGATCTGCGTATTACAGTTGTTGTCCAATGTAGTTAAGTTATTTGTGGAGGAACCTGTATGTATGTTGAACCAAGTATACTTGGGCCTATAAGAGAGCTACACTCTTGCTCTACAATATGATTCATAAAGCCTACATCTTTCAATGGTAGCTCAAGCAGATCACGTTACAGTATTAAAACCAAAGGCGGCTCATGGAAACTCACATAAAGAATCATTTTCACTTTATTAAAACAAATAAAATAAATAACACAAGCCTTCCAATGGCTTTCACCATACAGTTTTATCAAGTACCAGACAGATCATTATATTTCACATACCTGTTATTCTAAAATAGTATGACATCACTTCCTAATACCCCTTGGTTTCGGGATTGGTTTAATACTAACCATCCCATTTAACCCAGGACATTTGTCAGCTCTAAATGTATTAATCTACTTATATTCAGCCTCTTCAGTCAACAGTTTTATATCACCCCCTTGAACACTGTCACATAAAATCTGTAATTCTGCAGACTCAAAACAATGTTCATTTCCCTTATCTTTTATGTGCTTATACAAAGCATTTGTTTCTACACTATGATATATTTCCGACATGTCTGATATTCTGTCTTTGTCTTCTATTAGTTTTATGTATATAGAATGAATTATACCTTTTACACAAGGCTATTATATAAAGTTTCTAGTATCACAGCATTTGATTTTAAAAGAGAATCTTTCTTTGCTAATGGTTGTTTAAAGATACTTCTGTTTTATATATATATATATATATATATATATATATATATATATATATATATATATACATACATACATATGGGTCTATGTTGCTTGATTGAACAAGCAACATCGAGTCCCATTAAAACAAAAGTGCACTACATTGAAAGTGCACTTTCGTAAAAGCCGGTTCTCCAAACTGGCAAAAAAAAAAAAAACTGCTTTAAACAGTATTTTGTAGGGGGGCAAGCCCCCCCTGCACCCCATGTAGGGGGCTGTGCCCCCCACACTTAAATATACTAACTCCAAGATCGCACTACAGTGGGGAAAAGGATATATTTCCTTATCCCTACTGTAATGCTCTTCGGAGAACCAGCTTTTGCGAAAGTGCACTTTCGATTTAGTGCACTTTTGCTCCAATGGGTTCGATCTTCTGGTTGTTGAAAAGGGAAGTTTTTGACAATCAGACATAGACCATATACACACATGTATATATATATATATATATATATATATATATATATATATATATATATATATATATATATATATATATATATATATATATATATATAATATATATATGTGTGTGTGTGTGTGTATATATATATATATATATATATTTCCATTGTTTGACAAAGATATGTGCCGTGTCTTTCTACTTCAGGGATCATCTTATTTCTATGTGGTTCCTTGTAGTACAGAATTTGTTTTAAATTATTCTCTCTCTTGTAGGAGAAGCTAGGTCTTTTTTCTATTAAATTCTCAATGTCATTTAAAGAATGTAGTATGTGTCAGTTCCTTTTTATAATATCCATAATTTCCCGGTGTGTCTGTTATAAAACAAGATTATCCTAATCTTTTTGTTTTTATTTTTATTTTTACGGTCCACTGGGTACTCTTCAGTTTCTCTTTTTGTCTTTATCATTATTTTAAGGGCCTACTCAGTGCTCTTCAGTTTCTTCTGAAAAGTATGGCCACCCTTTAGTAGCATTTCTTTCTTGTAATACCTCATCTATTTCTTCCTGCACTTTTACATTCGTATATCCCCATTCTAAGAGCTCATTTTTTAGTTTGTTTAATTGTACTATAGCTTGAGTTCTATCAGCATTTATTCTACAAATTCGATAAGCCTGTCCCTTTCTTATTTATATATAGCTGTTTCTATTTTTCTTCTTCTTTAGATATAGAAATATCTAAAAACATGCTTATAATAGATAAGGTAACTTTAAATTAAAACAAGTCATGGTAGTTAATAAATAATTTACAAATAAATTACATTTTTCATAAGAATTTCCTCAAACATATCATTCATGAGGTGTCAGTAAAATAATCAATCATGTGTAAATTACTTTTCTATAAATATATAATCATTCACCCAATGTGCTAACATTAAGTTGGCACAGCCTTTGGATACTGATGCAAACAAAGCCCCTCCCTGTATTTGTAAATTGAAGTTATTATCAAACACAAATGTTATACTTGTTAGTGGGAAGTTGGCATAATAGTTAAGGTGTTTACTTTACAGACTTAAGGTGCATAGTTTGAGTCTGACATGAGGCAATTGGCTAGACTTAAAGTGGCTCCTAAGGGCATTTAAGCTAGTACTAATCTATAACTTATTATCTTGTAATTATACCTGTAACTTGGTTTTGGATTGGCAGTCTACTTTTGTGGATTAGGCTTTCCAGCTGACTATGAGCTCAGGTAAATTAATTTTCTAAAGATTCAGTCTTTTGGTTTGTTGAAGCATTGCTCCTTTTCTTTCCTCTATGTATGGTTATTTTTCTTGATTTGTTTGCATTTCGTATTTCCTTAGTTATCTTACTTGTATTTGTAGTGTGGTCTTGCTGGATTATTTTGGAGAGTGGATTTTTGAGGTTTGTATTTGTTTGTATGAGGTAGGCTGTATGGCAGACTTTCTGTATTTTGACTCATTCTTTACAATTTTCTATTTTTGCAGTCCGCAAATACTGCAGATTTTGATTTGCAATTTATAATGGGCATAATTTCAATAGAGGTTAGTTATATGTGGCTATGACTAGTTAAATTAGTTTCTCTGAGATAGAAATTGCAGTTTTTTTCTGCCTTTTTGCATAGATTTTATGTCATGTAATTGTAGCCCATGGTCTGTTTTGTGTAGTAGTATTTTTGCTTTTATTCATTTAATATCATTTAATATTATTTGCATTTGTCCCTTTGCTTTCCTGGCAAGAAGCTTTGTTTTTCAGAATAGTATTGACAGCTGATGAGATTCCCCAGCTGTAAATCTAATATGGCAGACTGTAAAAACTAATTTAAATACATGGAACTAAACACTGGGTAGCTTACGTGGCACCTTCTGGAATGGTCTTTCCAGTCATAATTTGTACACTGTAAACAAACAGTAAAATAATACAGTCGTCCAGCGCAAGATCAGACAGTCACATTTCAAATGTTCTTATGTTCTGCACTCATATTTTTTCTTTATGCAGCCAACACTGTATCCATCACAGAACTTTTAATAAATGCAGGACAAAATAAAATAGCATACTGTCCATTTTTTCTGGTTCTCCTAGGCAAGAAATATTCCATATTTCTTTGTGTATAACAAGGCAGAGTTGTGTCTCCTTATCCAAATTTGCAACACATAGCTTCATCAGCTGTGTCTTATAGAACACAGACATGTTTTCTGGCCTAGCTTGCCCTGTAATAATGAACAAAATAATTCTACTAATGAAAATCCATTATGGCTCTTACATTTTAGTATAAAACATGGCAGAAATTAGCAGTGCTTCAATCAATGCTGTTGTATATAAATAATTCTATTAACAATTCTATATAAATAATTATGAACCAGCAAAATGCATTTCCATTGAAGGACACCACCTTTATCTAAAATCACTGTGATCATTGATACATTTTCTTTCAAATTCTTATCTTAATATATATTTTCCATGAATGTTAATACTTTGACAGTGTATGCACAGAAGGGGATAAAACACTCCAAGACCTTGATGTTTTGTAAATACTAGGATTCTGGATTTTAGACTGGAAGGAGAAGCGGGGTGACCCCAGTGGAAGGCTACATCTTTGGACCAACTATTTTAGGAAAAATGACTGCTGTCAGCTTAAAACACACATAGTAGTTGGCAAACATTTTATGAATTCTAGTAGTGAAAGTACCTAATTTTCCAATGGGAACTTTGAATTGTATTTTTTTTTTGCTTGTTACAAGCAATTATTAATATCATTCCATATAAGAGCATTCCATCTTACAGATATAACAGTTTAAACTCTTGTATGCCTTACCACAAATTGAATCTTAAACCAAAGCATACCAGTCTTACTGAGTAAACTACCAGAAGCCTTTTGAACACTGAAGAATTTAACTATGTCTAAGTAAAAATGTTGACACTTGGGTAGGGGATTTGGTTTATGATCATAATTTATGGGAGTTGGTGTTATGTGATTGACTGAATGTCCAGAACACTGTAGGTTAAGTGATTAAGATCTACACTTATGGCTGGGATAGAAGACTCACTGATCCCTACAGAATGCGCTCAGCTTCAGCCAAGGATTGCAAACCTAAACAAATAATTAACAAACAGTCAATGATGTTTCAGAAGATAATCGCAATAAGATATAACAGTATTTAGACAATAAGCAAGCAATCATTTGATGACTAAAACAGAGATGTATTTGTTATTTATAGTGCGTACAATTAAATAAAACATACAATAGTTTAATAGAAATGAGAAAGGAAGTTAATTAAATAGATAAGCCAGAGGACAGTAGAAGGAGAGATGGTATAGTGGGCAGAAAAAATAGATGGAAGGTAGGAAATAAAGTTATGGATAAGGAAGAGAGAGTGTGGAGATAGAAGCAAGCCAGGGGCTTGAGATGGCTAGGCAGGAAAGGATATTGTTGTCACTATTGTGAAGTTTTATTTTGTGATTCCTTTATTTTGAAAGGATTTGCAATGTGACTGCTTGAACATGAAGGTTTTTTAATTCTGAATGAAATTTTAGATAGGAGAGAATGGACTTTATGGGATAAGAAAGGGATTCCATAACATTTGTAGCTGAGTGGAAAGAATGCAAAGGTTGAATGTAGCTCATCACTGTTGGGGGTCGAAGGAGGGAAGGAGTGATTTTTGGGGAAGGAGCGATCTTGGCGAGAAGGAGTGATCTTGGGGGAAAGGAATGATCTTGGGTTGTATGTGGTAGATCTTTCTGAGACTCTGCCAAACAATAGGGGGAATAAGTAGGGATTTATAATTTCTTAGATTAGGCATGCAATTAGAAACATGATTTTATGGTTGAATTGAAGCCATTTGACTTTTGCTAGTATTGAGCAATTGTTTTCCTTTTTTCTGAGAGAGAGTTATGAACCTGCATAGGTTGTAGTGCATTAAATTATTTTTGTGAGATGTTGTAATTATTGGTAGACCATACTCTTAATTGAGACAGAAAGGCTCCTTTACATACGAGAGCTCTAACTTCCAGGATAAGAATGTGTGGTTTTTATTAACTTTGAAGAAAAGTCTGTTAGCTTTATCTTTTTTTAAGTTGAACATGATATTAAAAATTGAGAAAGGAGTCAAGCCAGTTACATAATATTTGTAATGCAGAATTTTTTAACTCTGTAGAGGTGAAACTAGATAATAACCCAATTATCTGGAACTTTTATCAGCCTTGGGGGAGGTTACAAATATCATAGCCTTGGCTTTCTTAGGGCTAAGTATGAGCTTGAGTGTTTGTTTGTTACCTTTATAATGTTCTCTAATAAGAATTGTGGGAGGACTTATTTGATCTGTAAAAACTCATGTCATCAGCATAGAAAATTGTGCTGCAGGGGGAGGTCTGTGGGAAGTTAACTGATAAATAACAAGAGCAGCACTAAACATAGCTTAGAACTCTATGGAGCACCTGTTAGAGGATGAGCTGAGGCAGAAATAGTTGAAGCTATTTGTACTTTGTACAGACAATTAATAAGGAATACTTTTAACCATTGTATTGCCTAGGAGTTGTTTTCTGGTAATTGAAAGATGAGTAATAAAAGGATGCGATCTACTACATTAAAAATCTTTGTGAAGACAGTGAAATGTTATCTAGTTAATTGCCCTTTATTTGTAAACTGGAGTATGTCATCTGTGTATAAGGCAATTGTAGTAATTCTATCTGAGTAGAATTTATGTTGGTACTTGGAAAGGATCCTGACATTCTGAAGATATTCAAGGAGTTTGTTGGAAGCCACCTTTTTAAATAATTTATCCATGTAGGTAGTGTAGAGATTGACTAAAATAGATTTGCTTTAGTGGGCTTGGGGGTTTGGGGAATAGGTTTAATTGTGACCATTTTCATTGGTCTGGTATGAAGCTTCTAGTCAGCCAGAGGTTACAGAGATGTGTAAGGGGTTGGAGAGTATAATTTTGACATATGGTAATAAACCAATGATTTAGGCCATCTGCACCAAAGGGGTCATTGGAAGGGATTTTGTTTAAGGATGTCAACATGTTTACATTTCATAGGTTCATAGGTTCATACTAAGCTATCTGCCCTAGGGCATTTATAAGCCTAGCCAGAGTGTGTTTGGCTTTCGCCACCCATTTTAAATTAATTTTGCTATGCCCTTTTTCGAGGTTAGTATACTGTGCCTCTGTTTAACAGTGACACAGAAGTGATACCCGGGGTAAACCTACGATCCCCCATCCACTCATCAAGATTCCTCTTGAAGACAGTCAATGAGGGACTCTGCCTAACCTGGACTGGGATTTTATTCCAGAGTGAAGGGAGCCTCTGGGTTATGAATCTGTCCCTCTAGCATGTCCTATTTATTTCAGTGATGAGTTTCAAGTCTCTCGAGCGTGGCTCGATGGGATTTGGATTTTCTGAGGTGCAGCATGTCCATTAATTCCGGGTTGGACATGGCTTTATACATCAGGCACAGATTGCCTCTGAGCAGGCGGTATGCCACTGAGTAGAGCTGGAGTTTCTTTAACCTGGCAGCATATGGCATCTGTTTGAGCCCTTTGATCCTCTTGGTGAGGTACTTTTGGGGTCTTTCCAGTTGCTGCAGGTGTATGGTAAGGTACATCCCAAAAGGGCATTGTACTCAATTATGGCCCTGATGAGGGATGAGTAAAGAGGCACGATGACCTCCCTGATCTAGATGTGAATCCCTTCATGATTAGGTGGGCTATATAAAATGTTTTTCTAACCACTTTGGCCACGTGGTTGTCAAATGAGAGATTGCTATCAACTTGGGTCCCCAGGTCCCTAATTACTTCTTCTGTACTTAATGGATTACCACCTATGTGGTAATTTGTGGGCACTTTGTTTTTGCCAAGGGGATGACTATACACTTTTTGGTGTTTAGCTTGAGGCCATGGCTCTGGCACCAGTTGTCTGTTTCTATGAGGCCCTTTTGGAGGATGCTTCTGTTGGCTGGACAGTCGATTATAGCGCCCAGTTTGCAGTCATCTGCAAACTTGGTCAGCCACAGTCCTTCCATGTTGGCCTGTACCTCCGAGAAATATATACCGAACAGGAGAGGTCCCAGGACTGAGCCTTGTGGGACTCCACTTGTAACTGGTTTGGAGCCTGACATGGCTCCAGCAATTCTAACCATGTGGGTTCTGTCCTTGAGCCAGTTTGCAACCCATCTAGTGACATAGGGGTTTATATTTAAGCTGGTGAGCTTATCTATAATGCCTAAGTGGGGTATTGTATCGAAGGCTTTTGCGAGGTCCAGGTAGGCTGTGTGGACCACCTTCTCCTCGTCAATGGCCTTGGTGACTGTTTCAAAGAAATTGACCAGGTTTAAGAGGCAGGATCTGCCCTTAACAAAGCCAAACTGGGTAGTATCTAGTGTCTGTAGGTCCCCAATATCTTTTTTTATGAGGTCCATGATGATCCTTTCCATAGCTTTGCAGACCAAGCTAGTCAGGCTTATGGGGCGATAGTTTCCAGGATCCGTTGAGGCACCACCTTTGTGGAGAGGGACCACTGTTGCTGTACACCACTCTTTGGGTACATATCCTGTGGTAAGGATGAGACTGAACAGTAGTTTTATGTTTGGGTTTAGCTCTTCTTGGAGTTCATGTAGGACGCAGCCCAGGACACCGTCTGGTCCCATTGATGCTGTGTTTTTTGCTTTGGAGAGGGTGGCTCTTAATTGAGCATCTGAGATGTCAGGGGGGGCAGCACTCTGCTGGGATAGATATTTGCCCTTTTGGTGGGGAGGGGGGGAGAAGTTTGCGCTGAACCTGTCAGCTAGGATGTTGGCAATGTCTGTGGGTTCAGTGTATTTTTTGTCATTTTGGACTAATTCTGAGCATATCTGGGAATTTCCACCCAGGTTCCTAACATAACTAAAGAAAGCCTTGTGATTATCCTTAGTGTCCTGTGCAATTTTTCTCTTGAAGCTGGCCTTAGACGATTTTATGAGTGCCCGTAGTTTTTTGCTAACACTGATCAGAGATGCCTTCCCTTTTTGGGATTTTGCTCTAGCATGTAGTAGCTTCCTCCTTCTATTGTATAGTTTGTTTATGGCTGGGGTCCACCAGACAGGACGTCTGCCTTTGGAGGATTGGGTCTTGGTTTTATTTGGGATTGCATGATCCATGCATTCCTGAAGGTGTTCATAGAATGCATTTATAAAGGATTCTGCAGTCTGGGCCGTATTTTCCACAGGCCCAGGGACTTTGAAGGATTCCACCTCGGTTTTGAGGAGTGTGAAATTTGCTTTAGAGAAGTTTTTCACTGTGGTTTTCTGGGCAGGGGGTGGGGTCGGGATGTGAATATCCAGTGAGATTAGTTTATGGTCTGATCTTACCAGTGAGGGATACACTTCTGGTCTGGAGCATAGAGTCCCCATGTTGGTAATGATCAGGTTCAGTATGTTTTCCCCTCTTGTGGGAGTGGTAACAAGTTGTTCCATAGCATTTGAGTTTATAAATTCTAGGAACCTTTGAGCTAGGGTGTTGGAGCTAGAGTAATGCTCCCAGTCTATGTTTGGGTAGTTGAAGTCACCCAATATAATGGTGTTTGGAGAGACCTTCATATTTTCCAGTGTTCTCAGGAAGGCCGAGTGGGGTTCCTGGGTTTGGGAGGGTGGTCTGTAGCAGGCTATAAACTGGAAGGCAGTTTTACCCACTGTTAGTTGCACATGGATAGTCTCTGATGCTTTGTGCTGTGCCACCAACCTGGAGGTGTGGGTATTTTTGACGAATATTGATACTCCACCCTCCTTTTCTAGTTCGGTCCAAGTTTTGGGGCCGAAAAGCATGATATGAGGTATAACCTGGTAGTGCTGGGGTGCTCTTGGGAGCCTTGAACCAGGTTTCTGTTACTGCACAGATATCGATGTTCTCCATGCTAAGAAGAGTTTTGAGTGCATGCATCTTGAGGTTTAGACTTCTGGCGTTGAGTAGCATTACTCTTAGTTTCTTATCCCTTGTGATACCTATGGAGGTGGGTTTGTCTTTTGAGCCTTGCCTAAAAGAGGCACTATGGGGGTAGCAAGAGCCTTTGCCAATATCTGAAAGCCCAGAGGTGACAGGTGCAAGCCGTCCCTAGCAAAGCATCGTGGCCTGTCGAGCATGTCATCCCAGGCTGACAGGCATTGGATCCCCTTTGAATGACACCAATACTTAAGCCAATTGTTGAAATTGATCATCTTGTCTTCATATTGTGGCATCATTCTTGGTGAGGGTAAGATGTACTCAAGGTCAGGGTCATACCGGCCTGGGCCACATACTCAGAGAGCTCCTCTATGTCTCTTTTCATGTAGTCCAGGGAGGTACGTCTCAGGTCATTCACACCAGCATGGACAATGACTGAGTCATATTTGTACTTGCCTTGGAGTGACCTGAGTGCTTGTGTTATGTGGTGGATCCTAGCACCCGACAGGCAGCTCACCGTGACCTTCTCCTTGTTTAGCCTGGTGAGCAGGACGTCGGTGTGCTTGACGATAGAGTTACCTATTACAAGTGTATCAGGTGTGTTGTTTAGCCTTAAGGACTGTGACTGTTCGGCATACTGGCTTTCTGAGCTATGTGTTGCACATGTTTTGTTTTGGGGTAGCGGTTGCTTGGGTGTCTGCTTTGGAGATCTCTGCTGCTTAGGCAGATTTTTATTTAGAGCCTCCGAGTATGTTTTTGTGTGTTTATGTGTTTGGTTTGCTGTCATGGTAGGTCTATGTGAGACTGGAATTGTAGTGAGTGTGGTTTCCTTCTCCTCCTGACAGGTTTCACCAGTACTGAGTTGAGAGAGCTTAGCCTCCAGTTTGGCTATATGGTTGCATCTCTCACATGTGCTGGAATTTGTTGGGAGGAGGAGAGGGTTGTCTGTGTACATGAGACAGTTGTAACATTGCCTCAAGATTCCCAGATTCACCAGCTGGACCGGAGAGGAGATTGACAGCTGACCTTTGGACATGCTAGAATAGTATTGGGAATTCCTTTATAATTGAAAAAAAAAGTGCCAATGGAAAACAAGGTACTCAAGGGGAGTTTGTGAGGGTGTAGTGCTTTTAATTTTTTAGTGCTGACTTATATAATTGCTTTAGTGAGCAAGTGCCAGGTAACTTAATGTTCTTAAAATATAAAGGAGGTGAATCAAGTGAACAAAGTGTACAATTATTGTTAGTATTCACGTTTTTTGAGGCAAGAGGAAGTAGTGAAGAAAATTGCTTCAAGAAGTACTGATTCATAGGTTCATAGGTAGGTACTAGGCTATCAGTCCAAGGGCCTACTTAAGCCTAGCCAACAAGATTTCCTGGCTTACGCCACACAAGAAAGTTATTTTCCTGTGCCAGTGTCGAGCAGAGACACAGAAGTGATCCCCGGGGTGTATTTCCTATTTCCCATCCACTCATCAAGATTTTTCTTGAAGAGTGCTAATGAAGAACTTTTCTTGACATAGATGGGTAGCCTGTTCCAGAGTATGGGAAGTCTCTGGGACAGGAATTTATCCCTCCAGTATGTCCTGTTTATTGTGGTGACAATGTTTAGGTCCCTAGAGCGTGTAGCTTGGAGGGATTGGGATTTCTTTAGGTGTAGCATGTCCAACAGCTCTGGGTTTGACATAGCTTTATATGTTAGGCAGAGATCACCTTGGAGTAGGTGATATGCTAAGGAGTAAAGCTGGAGTTTTTTGAGGTGGTCAGTGTAGGGCATTTGTTTGAGGCCAGTAATCCTCTTTGTGAGGTACTTCTGTGGCCTTTCCAGCTGCTGCAGATGTCTTGTGAGGTACATTCCAAAAGGGGAGTTGTACTCTATAATGGGTCTAATGAGTGTCGAGTAGAGGAGAACAATTACCTCTTTTTTGCCTGGATGAGAACCCTTTTATGATGAGGTGTGCCATGTAGAAGGACCTCCTGACTACTGTGGCGATGTGACTATCAAAGGAGAGACTACTGTCCACCTGGGTTCCAAGGTCTCGTATCACACATTCGGTGTTAAGTAGATTGCTGCCTATGTGGTAGTTTATAGGTACAGAGTTTTTACCAAAGGGGATGACACTGCACTTTTTGGCATTGAGCATGAGGCCATGGCTCTGACACCAGGCATCTGTCTCAGCGAGACCCTTCTGTAGGATGTCCACATCATTTGGGGACTTGACTATGACTCCTAGTATGCAGGCATCTGCAAACTTTGTTAGCCAGAGGCCTTCTGTGTTAGCCTGTACTTCAGAGAAGTAGATACCAAACAGGAGAGGTCCCAGGATGGAACCCTGTGGTACTCCATTTGTCACTGCTTTGAGGTCAGATTTGGACTCTGCAACTTTTACAGTGTGGGTTCTGTCAGTGAGCCAGTTGGCAACCCATCTTGTGATGTAGGGATTTATACCTAGTTTAGTGAGTTTAGCTATAATTCCAGAATGGGGGATGGTGTCAAAAGCCTTGGCGAGGTCAAGATAGGCTGTGTGAACCACCTTACCATCATCTACGGCTTTGGTGACTGCCTCAAAGAAGTTGATCAGGTTCAGGAGGCATGATCTGCCTTTCACAAACCCAAACTGGGTGGGATCCAGAGTTTGGAGGTTACCAATGTCTTTGTTTATGAGTTCCATGATGATACATTCCATGGCCTTGCAGACCAGGCTCATCAGGCTAATAGGTCGATAGTTCCCGGGATCAGTGGTGGCTCCCCCTTTGTGGATTGGGATAACTGTTGCTGTGTACTATTCAGTGGGCACAAAGCTTGATTCGAGGCTATTATTGAACATGGTGCTTAAGTGGGGAGCCAGTTCATTCTGAAGTTTGTGTAAAATGCAGCCTGGGATGTTGTCCGGTCCCATGGATGCTGTGTTTTTGGCTTTAGAGAGTGCAGATTTTACCTGTGTAGTTGTGATTACAGGGCCTCTGTATTCTTCCTGCATAGATATGGGCCCTTTAGGGGGTGAGGGGGATAAAGTTAGCACTGAACAGGATGTTGGCAATATCAGCTGGTTCTGTAATTTTCGTGCCTTTGTGCTGTAACTCAGAGCAGATCTGGGTGTTGCCATCGAGATTCTTGACATAGCTATAGAATGCTTTGTGGTTATCCTTAGAATTAGTGGCAATTTTGTTTTCATAGCTAGCATTGGAGGATCTTATAAGGGATCTCAGCTTCTTACTGAGGCTGACCAGGGAGCTCCTCCACTCATGGGATTTTACTCTCTTTTGCAACAGTTTCTTCCTTCTGTTGTACAGTTTGTTTATGGCAGGGGACCACCAGATTGGCTTCCTTGTTTTAGAGGATAGCATATTGGTTCTGTTTGTGATAGCACGATCCATGCACTCGTGTAAGTGCTTATAGAGTGCATTTGTGTAGGATTCAGCAGTTGTAACTGTATTGTCCATCTGCATGGGTGTTATGAAGTTCACCACTTCTGTCTTAAGAAGCATGAAGTTGGCTTTGGAGAACTTTTTACTGTGGTTTCCTTAATGGGGGGTGGGGTCAGAATGTGGATATCAAGGGTCATTAGCTTATGGTCGGATCGGACCAACAAGGAGTTGACTTCAGGTGTGGAACACCGGTCAGTCATGTTGGTAATGACTAGGTCTAGGATATTGTTACCCCTGGTGGGGGTGTGGATAAGTTGATCCAGGGCATTGGAGTTTATGAATTCCAGAAAGCGTTAAGCTAAGGAGTTGGTACATGAGTAGTTTTCCGTGTTAATGGTGGGGTAGTTGAAGTCGCCCATTATTAGGGTGTTTGGTTGAACCCTAATATTTTCCAGTACATCAAGAAAAGAGGAGTGGGAATCCTGGGGCATGGTGCGGGATCTGTAGCAAACTACAATTTGGATTGCAGTTTTGCCCAGAGTTAGTTGCACTTGGATGTCATCGGATGCATTATGCTGAGCAACTAGCCTGGAGGTGTGGATATCCCTAATGAATATGGACACACCTCCACCTTTGGTGTTTCGGTCCAGGTTACATGGCCAAAAAGTGTGGTATGAGTTATAGCCTGGTAGTGCAGGGATGCTCTCTGGAGCCTTGAACCTGGTCTCGGTTACTGCACAGATATCGATGTTCTCCATTTTAAGGAGTGCCTCGAGTGAGTGCATTTTGAGATTTAGACTTCTAGCATTGAGTAGCATTACCCTCAGTTTTTACTTGCTTGTTCCTGTTACAATGGTGAATTTGTTATTTGAACCTTGCCTAAAAAGGCACTATAGGAGCAGCAAGAGCCTTAGCCAGTATCCGGAATCCCAGGGCGACAGGTGCAGGCCATCTGTGGCAAAGCATCGTGGTCTGTCGACCGTGTCATCCCAAGCCGACAGATACTGGATCCCCTTAGAATGACACCAGAAGCTTAGCCAATTGTTGAAGTCAATCATTTTGTCCTTGTACTGCGGTATATTTCGGGATGATGACAAAATGCTACTCAGAGCTAGGGTCATTCCTGCCTGGGCTACAAGATCGGAGAGCTCTTTCATGTCTTTTTTCATGTAGTCCAGGGAGGTACGTCTCAGGTCTTAAAAACGCACACATGGACAATAACAGAGTCATATTTCTACTTGTTGTGGAGTGACCTGAGTGCATGGATTATGTGGCGGATCCTGGCACCTGACAGGCAGCTGACAGTAACCTTTTCCTTGTGTAGCCTGGTGAGTGGGACATCAGTGTGCCTGACTATAGAGTCACCTATGACTAGTGTGTTGGGTACGTTGTTTTGCCTTATTGGCTGTGGTTGAGTGGCACACTGAGTCTGTGGGTTATGTGTCATTTGGGTTCTGTTGGGGGCTGGAGGTTGCTTGTGTTTCTGCTTTGGAAGTCTCTGTTGCTTAGACAGATTATTATTGAGAGCCTCCGTGAATGTTTTTGTGTTACTATGTGTGGATTTTGGTGGTGTAGATTTAGTGAGACTGTGATGAGTGTGGTGTGGTGCAAATGTTTACCTTCTCCTCATGACTGTCAAGTTCAGTCTTGGTTGGAGAGAGCTTTACCTCCAGTTTGGCTAGATAAGTGCATCTCTCACTGGTTGTAGTGTTGGGTGGTAGGAGGAGAGGGTTGTCTGTGTACATGAGGCAATTTCTACATTGCGTCAAGATGCCCAGATTCAACAGATAGACAGGAAAGAACACTGGGAGCTGGTCCTTGGACATGCCTGAATAAAAAAATATTTTCCTCTAGATAAGTGAGGAAAGTGAGTACAAGAGCTGTTTTTCTCTATGCAAGTGAGAAAAGTAAGTACAGAAACTGTTTTCCTCTAGGTAATGAGGAAGATTGAGTGCTATAGTAATTAGTAGCTTATTTAGTGCTTACAAGTTCTGAACAAGTGCTGAGTATGAATAAGCAAATTTAAGTGTTAAAACTAAGAATCTGTATCTGCACTAGAAGAGTTACAGGACAGAAACAAGTGCAAATGCAGGCTTTCAAATCAGAAAGTTGAGAGAGATGGGAGAGATTGCCCAAACGACCAGTAACTACAGTTTCTGGGCCAGCACTACTCTTTATGTGGTAGACAGGTTACCTAGTGCTTACCACTCCCACTGATAAGATAGAAGGCTTCCCTCCAACACAGAAAAGCTTGGTGGGGTCAGAAGCTTACATACAGTCCTGGATACAGCAAATCTGTATCTGGAACACTAGTTACAGGAAAGGTAGGAAACAGGCTTACAGTTTTTTTTTACAGAAAAGTAGCAAAAACAGTAGTAAAAGCAATTCACATGTAGTGCAAGCTAGCACACTTGAGTACGTAGCAATATTAGACCAAATACAGTTTAAAAATGCAATTAAATTAAAAAGGACTAAAAGCAAGTGCAGAAAGAGTTTATTAGGTAGAATGTGGTAAAGAGATGGGACTGGGGGGTGTCCCAGATCAAATCTACAGTGGGGCTGATGGATGGAGATCATACCTCTCAACATCTTAGAGCAAAAAATCTGGACAAACCTTAAAATGATGGGGGGACAAATAGGGTCAGATTTTAAATATTGCTCTTACGAACTTAGAAAGTTGATAGAATAATAGATTTTGCACTAGCATGGATTTTCTGAAGGATGTGGAGTCTTAAACTCAAATGCTTGTCATTATTTAATGACTTCAATCCTCAACTATTTGCCAGGAAAGTACAGATTTTAGAAGGAACACACCAAAAATATGAGGCAAAAATATGGACATTTTGTGAAAATCTGTGCAGTTGAGAGGTATGATGGAGATGTAATTGGTGTTGAGATTGTGCATTGATGACACAACTAGTGAGATTATATGAGGGTGTCAGCTTGTGATTTGGTTAAATAAGTTTCATGATCTTTTTGGTTAATCTCTTGTGAAGTTTGAGAAGACTTTTGTAAGCTGGCATTGCATCTTCTGGTGCCTGTTTTGGCTGAGTTTCCAATGAAAATGAATCCTTGCCTATTTTCCAGGGAGGTGAGTTTTTCCAAAGTCTATATACTTTGCCTCTTAACTTATAAAGGTTTCTGAGTTCTTTTGCAAATGATTTATTTTTGTAAAGGCATTAGTAGTCTGGAGATGGTGGGGAAGTATTTATTTTGCAAGTCAAGGAGAAAGTTCCTAAGGGATCTGACTATGATACTGGAGTGCTGTTCTGAAAATAATGGCTTCCAACTGGCTTGAGAAAGTTTGTTTTTTATAGCTTCAATATTTTGTTGGAATATCTGGTGGATCATGGCTAGGGTTGAAGATGGGTTTTCAAAAGAATTTGCAGGAATAGTAATTGGACGGTGATCACTAATAGTGAATGGGGGGTAATCAATAGATTACAGATCATTTTGTGGTTAATTGCCCAATTCTTCCTGATTTAACAGGGAGATTACAAAGCATTTTGTGGTTGTTAATTGCCACATCTTCCCAATTACTGGGAGTCAGTGAGTCTGTGCATGTGCAGGACTAAGACCTCCTGCACTGCATGCTGTAAGAAAAGGAAGAAACCCAATGTTATTAAACAAAGTTGTATGTAGGATGTTCACAGCATTTCTAAGAAATGGTTGTCTGTCTGTCCTGCATTGAAGACATCGCAGCTGAAGGCCTCCCCCCCCAACTGGCACTAATGCTCTGAAAATGTACTTATACAAATGGAGTAAGTTGATTCTTAGTGGTTCTTCAGCTGAAAATGTAATTAGAGTAGCCTATTTAAATTAGAACAGAGATGGAAGCAAGTGCAGGAAATTGACTTTAGTTAATGAAGCTCCTGCCATGGGGGCAATGGGGGCATGCCTAAGTGCACCAGAGTCATTGTTGGCAAGCCTAGATGTAAGAGGGAACATGTCTCATTTTCTTTTTCGCTGATGAAACAGAGAAAGAAAGAAAGAAAAAGAAAAAAAGAAATAAAGAAAATGTCAAATGCAGTCAGTGTTTAGCAGTTTTAGCACAGATATGGGGGAAGGGATATAGTGCTACTACTGCAACCAGAATGAATTCCTTCCACCATGACTAAAGAGGGCAGAGAATATGTAGAATCTCTTGGGTAAACAAGACTTTAGCAGAGACTGTGGTGTGGACCCCCTTTCAAGAAAGGAGATCATCCTCAACCTCATTAGGCTAGCTGAGTTGACATGTACAGTGGAGAGAAATCCACTGGTGAACAGTGAACAGGCTATTCTATGATGTGATGTTTCCATGAATCCCCTGTCTGTCAACAGCTGCTTTGTTGACACCCATATGAATGCAGCTGTGTGATTGCATCCTATCCTATTAATTTCGCTGGATAGCAAACCTTGTCCAGGCACTTTTATGGATTTTTGAAGGTCACAGTACTCTTGGAAGAAGGAACAGGCCAGATTTAATTCTCCTTTTTCTTTGAATCTTACAGAGCGAAGGTGTGAGGAAGCCTCACACTGGGTAGAGCAGAAGAGTGGAGACTCTCTGCACCAGTGATGTCTTTGTGAGATGTTTTGTCATTTGAATTTGTTTGCTCACTTATGCTTTTAGATGTGTTACCATGTTTTATGACACAATATTTTCTGTTCAGGTTATTTTCATAGACCCCCTATGATTTACCATCACTGCAGTGTTGAGATGAAGGACAACAAGGACAAATACATGAAAAACTAGATAACAGACTTTTGTTAGTTAAGGAATATGGTGAGAAATAATATAAATGATTGGGAGAAATACCACACAGTTGGTTATATAAAAGAAAGGGTAATTAAGGAAATGGAGTTATGACATCAGCAGGTTATTGTTCCACTGTATTCATCACAACTATCACTGACTAGCATGCCACCTTTGGTATGCACCTAACCAGGTACATCCAAGAAATGCAATGTCCACCAAGGTTCCTCACTAAAAGAATACAGGGAGGAAGTAACATGCCTTATGCAGGCAGCCTCAAAGCTCTATCCATGTGTTTTGTCTCCTACAGGGTGTTGTATGCCAGGATATCCATGCCTGGCATGCACGAGTCTGTGAGACCCCACCCTGATGGAATTCCTGTATATTTGCAAAACAAACAGTACCAGAATTACCCATTGTAAACACCTTGCCTGTGATATAAATAACATCTGCGGGAGAGACGGGTATGTATCCAAGAGACTATCCCTTCTCAGGAAGAGGCTCCCCATCCATGTGAAGCAGAGTTCCTCCCTAACCCAATTCAACTGTAACTTGGACAATTAGATGGGGAACAAGAAATCCATCCCTGCTTTGGGACCTATGTCTCTAATGGGCACAGGCAGCCTGTACATGGTTCATTTTCCAGGTTCCTACTTGTAAATGTTTCATCTACTAAGTCCCTCTCACACTTATCAAGGGTACCAGAACTTGTCAGAGATTTGGAATGCATGGCTAGGCTTAAAAAGCCCCTAGTGGTCATTAGCCTAGTACACACTCATGAACATATGTTAAAAAAATCTGTTAGAAAAACAGCTACCCAACATCTCTAAAGAGACTGAGGGGAGATTAGTTAAAAAGTAAGCTTAGAGAAAAAAAGAAGTAGAGAAGGATGACAAAAAAAAAAAAAAAAACTTAAGGGGCAGGCACAAAAACCTAGAAAGATGGCTACATGAGTAAGGTTCAAAGCCATAGCCTACACTGAACAACACAGGATGAATCTACAGGGCAGTGCAGCACTTAAAGTGGATAAGTTGGAGAAGGTTACATATCAGACAAAAAATTCAAATGATCTCTTCACTTTTTTGTTTGTAAAAGATTGAAAGGGCAAAATGACATCTTTAAATAACAGAACCAGTGTAGATAAGTACAAATCGTGAAAAGGGAACATGAGCAGGAAAGCAGATGATGGTTTCCAATGTGTCTTGCAGTATCAGGTTCAGTATGAACTGCTTCCCAGGGCACAGGAAGTCTTGGTAGTGGTGATCGACAAACCAGTACAGAGCTATACCATCTTTCATTGCAAAAGTGCTGCAGGACTGCAGGACAGACAAAGGAGTAAGTGTACTTGGAGGATAGCCTAGGAAGAAGTCCAGCAATTATGGGAGTGAACAATATGCAAGTATACTGTGATGCAGACTGATGTGTTATTCCATCCTAATTGTCTTTGAGATACCCAGTAGCATGACTTTATGCAACTGTTGTGTTGCCAGAAAAATCTTGTGCATTGCTTTTCAGTGATTGGGTCATTGTTTACATGGACAGGCCAAGTTCTGTAGATATGCTGCACCTGGACTTTAGTAAGCCTTTGAGTCTGTATCTCAATGGACATTAATATATGTGGGGTACAAAAAAAAAATTGGACCAGAAAGTTGATGATTGTCTGAAGCAGGGGATGGATGCTGAGGTTGACTTTGAAGACCTTAAGCAGCAAAGTAGCATTGGTTTCACTTCTGGGCAATGCTCTATTTAGTGTATTTGTACTGCTGTCAAACTTGGGTTATATTTCTGAACTCAGCTTGTTCACTGAAGACATCTTGAGTGCTGTTTTGATAGCAAATGGAAGAGTCAGACTCCATCTTGTATAATATGTGAATTGGTTGCAGCTAAAATATAAAGTGTAGTATTATGCACTATGCTGAGGTTGGCTGCGAAGACATTAAGTAACAAAGTATGTTTGCACCATAATCTACATATGCTGTTTGACTTTTACTTAATCTAACTAGAAGTGTATCTATCTTGTATTTAAAAATGTCACGTATGTTAAAAATGTCGTGTACCTACTGCTATCTTCTGTTTGTAAATTGTAATCTGTCTTTGTAGGCCTCTACTGAAAATGGGCTCTTGCTCAGTCGGACATACCCAGTTAACAAATGTCAAAATAAAATAAAATAATAAAATTATGAAATGAATCCTGAGCTTGGTGAGAATAGGAAAAGAAAATAGTCTGCAGTTTTATCACTCCTAACATTTAATCAGGGGATCACAATATGATATGTATACACTGGATGAAAACAGGATAAGTGGGGCATGATTTGGGTTTAGTCCATTTACAGGATCCTCATGGGATGGACAGCCTAGGAGAGGAAAGACAGCAAAGGAGAAAACAGTCATGCTTGATGACTAGACTGAGGAATGAATAAAACATGATTTAAGGAAACATTATTTAACACAGAAAATAGTGAGGTGCAGAACTGCATTACTTTATGCAGCGCTAGAGCATTGGTCAGTGCAGGGCATTCAGGTCTTAATGGAAAAGAATGCCAGGGCAGGTATATGGATGTGCAACTGGACTCTTGCATGTTCAGGTATAAAGTGCTTGGCAATGACTAAATGTGTAAAACAATGGCAAAAATAATAGACTTGCATTTTTATAGGTCCAGGGGACCACGGAGACGCCTAGTCCAAATTCTCAATTGCCCCCAAACCCTGTCTGATTAAATGAATTGCACAAAGGCACACAGTAGGCACACGAGGGCTGAGAAAATCCAACCCTGTACCAGAGGAATTACAGCTCACAGCCTTACTCTCTCTATATATGTGTATATATACTGCCAGGCTTAATCACAGAAATGCAGTATTTCCTTAACTGGAAGTAAAGGTAATTAAAACACCCAGTGGAGTTCATGTAAGGTTTAGTTTTTGAAACATTGAGAATTACCCTGTATATATAGAAAATAAGAAAATAAAAAAAAAAAAAGATTTCTTGGAAACGCAAACATGTTCACATGCAGAAGAAGAAGCTTTAAACGTAACCATGTCTGTGGTAAAATATAAACTAAATATATAGACTGCTGTTTTTGTCTGAAACCAGAAGACAAAATGGCTCTTATTATTAACATTTTTCTTATACTATAAATATTTCAATACCATAGACTCTGAAAAGCAGAACTGATGGCTAGCAACTAAAGTTGTTTCAAGACCACTGTTCCGAAACAAAATTCATACATATGCAGACACAGTAGGCTTTTTGTTTTGTGTAAGTAGAATAAATTGAAGGTGTCATAAAGCATTATAATAAGAATAATAAAGACATTCAATTTGTAGTCAAAGTACCCCAATTCCTTTATTCCGACAAACTGCACCATTATGGCTAAATGAGGAAGACTTATCAACAAAGCACTTCAGGAAATCTTTTTGCCTGTTGACCCTATCTTAGTGCAGCATAGGTGAGATACTGTAAGTGAGCTGCCATATTTTGAATGAAACATGAAAATGAGTTTTTGTTGGTGTGAGTTATTACTAGATCATGTGGATGCAAAAGATCCCACAACACTTACCAAAAACGTAATACTTTATATTTTAAATATTTAAGTACTTACTTATTTACAATCAGCATGTTTACATATATAAATCCTAACATGTGTAGTGATACCACTGCATGCAACCAGGAAAGAAAAGAAAGTACTGCACCAGCCTAAAGAACTTCAGAGTAAAATGTTAACTTTATTAAAAAACACTGTGATTAAGCGCTCTCATCCCATACAAAAATGGACTTCATCAGAATCACAGAAAAAAAAAGAACCATGAACATATATATTTATTTATTTATTTACATTTGTTGACCGGGAGTGTCTGACTGGACGTAGGTCCATTTACAGCGGAGGCCCGGGGAGAAAAGCTCCACAGTTAAAATAAACAGACAGTAGTTACATTGGATTACATAGTGATTAACAATTTAACATAGCAATTACTTACAACATATTTACAGATGAAGAACATAGTACATCAGTAGACAACTAGAATCTTTATCCGTGAAGTACATAACAGACATTAACAAATGCTACAATAAGAAGTTCCTGCTGTATAATAAGTACTAGGGTTATGAGCATCTGAGCTTGCTATAATCAAGGTAGTTAGTAGAGTGGAAAGAAAGGTAGTGGTTGGATGGGGTGGGTGATATTAGAGTGGGAGTTGCAAGGGCATAGCCAGCATTTTTTTAGGTGTGCTTTTAGTAAAGTTTTGAAGTGGATGCATGATGGTATGGAGGTAATTGTGGGTGGGAGGGAGTTCCATAATTTGGCTATGGTGCAAGAGAATAGTGCTTCACCAGCAGAGTTATTGGCTTTAGTGATCTGCAAGTGATTTTTGTTGCTGGATCTTATTGGTCTGGTGGTGCGATAGGGTTGGAGTAGATTTTGGAGTGATGGGACATTTAGTGGATGGTTTACTAGTTTGTGGGTGAGTGAGAGTTGATACCATTGAAGGAGATGAGGGAGTTCAAGCCAGCCCAGTTCAGCAAGTGAGAGACAGTGGTGACTACGGTAGGATGCCCCTGTGTCAAATTTGGCGATTTTGTTGTAGCAGGTCTCTAGCTTGTTTAGATCGCATTGCCTTAGGTTGGTATATATTGGAGAGGCATAAAGTAGGGTGGAGATAAGGTGGGAATTTGCTATTGAAATCTTTGCTGCTTTGGTGAGAAGTTGCTTATTTCTGTATAACGCTCCTAGTTTTTGTGGACTTTTTTATGGTCATGGATATGTGAATGTCAAATTTTAGTTTATTGTCTATTTCCACTCCTAGCAATTTGGTGTGTTCAGTTGGGTATATAGTGGTGTTGTCTTTTGCTGTGATGTTAAAGTGAGAGTTGTTTTGAGTATGTTTGGTGGGTTGGAAGATGAGTAGTTTAGTTTTGTTTGGGTTGAGTATTAATTGGGCATCGGATAACCAAGTATCAACAGAGGAAAAGGCTTCCTGTGTGACTTTTTGCAGTTTGGGTAGGGAATGGGCTGAGCAGATGATGGTTGAGTCATCTGTGTATTGTATGAGTGTGCCATGTTTGGTGGCAGAGGCTAGATTATTGGTGAAAACAGAGAAGAGTAGGGGTCCAAGGATGGATCCTTGGGGAACCCCTATGGAGACAGGTAGTTGGGGAGATATGTCATTCTGCCATACAACGGATTGCTGGCGGTCAGACAGGTAACTCTGAAACCAGTTGGTGACTGATTGAGAGAAGGCTAGGTTATTGAGGAAAGAGATAAGTTGTTTGTGTGGGACCATGTCAAATGCTTTAGATATGTCTAGGAAAGTAGCAGAGGAGAGATAACCATTATTTTTATGCTGAAGGATAGTGTTAGTAAAGGAGAGTAAGGCAGTGGTGATGCTATGGTTTGGTTGGAAACCATGCTGAGTATTGGAAAGGAGGTTGTTAGTAAGGAGGTAGTCTGACACCTGAGAGTGTATGCATCTCTCCAGTATTTTGGAGAGTGGAGAGAGAATAGCTATGGGGCGGTAATTGGTTAGTTCTGTGGAGGGTCCGCCTTTGTGGAGGGGAATTATATGTCATATGTTATATGTATATATATATATATATATATATATATATATATATATATATATATATATATATATATATGTTATATATCAACCCCAATAAATCAATTAATTGAGTTAATTACAAA
The DNA here is from genome assembly GCF_019279795.1 of Protopterus annectens. Classification (NCBI taxonomy): domain Eukaryota; kingdom Metazoa; phylum Chordata; order Ceratodontiformes; family Protopteridae; genus Protopterus; species Protopterus annectens. The sequence goes on along the minus strand of NC_056746.1, from coordinate 1,291,892,226 downwards.
ATTTTAAAGAAACCATGTAATAAAAAAAATACATAAAAAGCTGTCAAGCCCGAAAGTATAAACATCAAAACTTAGAAATTTGATATGTATAATAAGAGTTTTAAAACATGTTAGCCCTTCATTTTAAAATAGGTTCTTTTATTTCCATGTTTACATATGTAATATACAGATACACTTATATATAAGTTGTTGTCTTTTGGCTTTTCCCGGTTAGGGGTCGCCACAGCAGAACTCCAGTCTGCTAATGATTGGCAGTAGATTTTCACGAACGCCAAGGTGCCAGCTCGACGTCCAATCTTCAACGAAGGCATGCCCATTTACGCATGTCTTTCGAATGCCTATCTAACCGTGGGGAGGACATGCAGGCTCCACACAGAAGGTACTCCCCGCCAAGAATTCAATGGGAGAACTTCTTGCTGTGAGGCAACAACGCTATATAAGTAAGAAATTCAATTCTGGAAATCAAGCCATAAGTAGACATAAATCAGGTGATAAAAGAAGGCACTAGAAAACAAAAGAAAAATATAAAGAACATGACTGCAATAAAATGAAAGAAAACTAGAAAGCCCACAATTATATTGAAAAGCATAGACAACTTCTGGAAAATCCACATGTAGTTCAAGATTTGACACATAAAAAGCTAAGGAGATATGAATTTAATCCAAAACATGAAAGGCGAATATCAGCTCAAGATAGCAAACTAAAAGTGGGAGCGATGTACAAATATAGATTCTGTAGAGCAGGACTAGAAATAGTCATATCCTTTTTCTGGTTGTAATTCATACGTGGCTGAGGGTCTATATACAGAAAGGCACAATAATGTGGCAAGACTGTTACCTTGAGGGTTTGTGCAAAAACTGCAACATAAGGTAACTGAGAAGCACTGGAGCCCAAAATCACAAAAATCTACTGATAATGAAAACATTCTAATCACATGGGATCATCTAATACCAATAGTTAAGAAAATAAAAGCAAGAGAATTAGATATAGCAGTCAAAGAAGAAAGGACAAATGCAACAGTAATCATTAAAACAGCTACACTTCGAGATTATAGTGCCCTATGTACTGAGAGACACAAAGTCGTAAAATACTAAACTAGTAAAACTAGAGAAATATGGAATAAAGGGAATCTGATAGCTTTAACAGAAGTATGAACAACACGTCTTATAAAAAAGAATTTATACATCTGTAAAAATGGTACCACTATATGAAAGTCCATATGAACTGCAGAAGGAAGCAATTGTGGGTATTTTGTGAGTGCCGAGAAGAGCATTCTTGGCAAATATCAGAAATGGAAGTAGTACTAATTTCATATATTTTAATCATAATATGACTCAAGAAAGAGGTCCATTTCTGTCATAGTATTAGAAACACTAAACATTTCGAGAAAGTAAAAAAAAGACAACACTTTTTAATCAAATAAAAAGACGTTCATATTTTTCAGGCTTCCACCTTTTTTATGTTGCACCCAAAATGTAATCCTTGTCAAAATGCTAAGAACCTTCCAGATTTTATTACACAAATCTTCACAACTTGCTTTCCACATATACCCGGCATATGGACACTTCACTTTACAACCATATTAATCTTTTGCTCATCTTTTAAATAATAATTTCCATAAGAAATCATAGTTATATTTAAATTAAGGAAATCTTCTCCTTCCCATAACTGTTTTGCATTATCTAAGCCATTGGACAAGTAATAAATAAATGCTCCCCAGTTTTTCTAGTTTTACACAGATGATATAATCCTTTCTCCACTGCTTAGATAGCATAAATACCTCAAAATGCCTTAAAAAGTAATTTATTTAACAGAGATATCAACAAATACTCTTGATATTCCCACACCCATTAAATCATTTTTGTTTCATTTTTATAGCATTTCTTGTACAAACAAATAAATCATATCATGGACCTATCCAACAATATTCTAACTTTATCTTATACCCTCATTTTATTTTCTGTGGAGTCCAATTTGTATGCACTTTCTATATTACTCTTAATCTAACATTTATAATATCATGTGCATAATTTATAATTAATGGTAATACTTTTCCTGTATCATTTTTTTAACATTGTATAACTGAATATATCAGGTCAATTCTCAATTGCTATATTAATTATATTGGTAAATGTTGCATTACGTATGGGATATCCCTGATGGTCTTCTTTGCTAATCTTAGTTTTATCACTCAAAAACCCATCTACTGAAGTTCTAACCCAAGAATTATAAACATAATTTAAAAAAATTATGTTTTACTAACCTTGTCATGTTCCAAACTTTGAAACATTGGGAATGACAGAACTTATTAAATACATTCACTACATGCAACTGTGTAACTGTTTTCCTTGTGCTTTTCAATGATAGTAATCCAGCACTTTCTTTTAATACATTTAACATATCCTTGACCTCTATGCCTTCAGTGCAAGACCTTTCATCTATAACTCTGTCTAAAGCTTTTCTTTTTTTAAGACAAACATTATCTTGTAGTTGATACTACATAAAACTGATCTCCAGTACTGTAGTTTCCACATATCTCCTTTTTTCCAAAGGAACTTAGCATGCCTTATAAACATTTTCTTAATTCCCAAACCTTTATCTAGTCACTAATTATATACTTGTAAAAGACAAATTTTCTTTATTTACTATGTCTTTCTAAAAGCTGTACCATATACGCTCCAAACCCAGGTTCACTGGTTACCTTGTTCACTTCCAATACACTATTTAATTCTTCCTCAGTAATCTGTTTTATTTCTAAAAATTTTGCACTACATACACCTACTCTGCAAATTTTCCACTTATGCTGTATTTCCTTAGTCATGCTGCTGCATATCTGTAACAAATTCTGTATACATTTTCATTACTTTTTCTGAGAAAATGTACTTTCCTTGTTTTTATTTCCAATTCCTGCATTTTACTGACATCAAACGTTGCTGTCTTTCCTAAAAAAAAGCTATAACTTCATTTGTTCCCTTCAGTGTATCTTAATCATATATGTCACATTTATTATTCTCATATTTTTACATTCCTATTTTAACCAGTTCAATCCCTTGAGTTTTCCATCCATATAACTCTCTTTTTATTTTATATATCTTTTAAGGCAATAACTTTCATTCTATTTTGGAAATATAAAATGTCTCAGTGTTATATTATCTTGACATACATTTTCGTTTTCTTTCCTTTAAAAGTAATTTAAACCATTTCCCTTCCCTTATCACTTGAAGATTATCTTTAGACACAGTCCATCTAGTTAAATGGCCATTGAAACCTGCCTCCTTTTCATCAATAATATTCTTTGAACAATAAGTGTTGGAGTCAAGTAAAATACAATTTTATCCTTAATTTCTCCCTGATATGAATAAGCTATTTATGATAAATCCCTTATCCTCTAAAGGCTGACCATTACACATTAGGATTCAACATGTCCTAAGGTTTTGAGGTACTTTTGCCTTTTATCTCTGATAGTACAGTTGAAGTCCCTTGAACTGACAATATCCTTGTTAGACAAGTTATATTTTTAACTCTTTAAATAAATTAGTCTTTTTTTAACATTTATCTGAGATTAAAGTGCCATTACTAGAATAAGCCTCAGCTGTTATATACCCTACCAGCACTATAGTAACATCTGGAATTTTAACCCCTTCATTATTCCTCGTATGTTATGCTAAAATGTTTGGCATGGTTAATTGTGCAAACAACAACCCTTTCCCATAATTTTTGAAACTTGTACTTTTATATGCTTCTCAAAAATATACATCTAATAAAAAAAATAGTTTTTACTTTTTATAGTGATTAGACACAACCAGTTTACGCAGATCACTTTATGTTATTTATATTCAGTGTTATAATTTTAAAATGTATTTTTTCAAATTTTTTGTATCTTTAGTAGAAGTATCTTCCAACTTCATCTTTGTTATGCTGCACTCTTTTCTGTTGATCCTTTTCAATACATATCCATTATAATAGTTTCCATGTCCCCTTCTTCTGACTTTATAACCTCAAATTATGTACAGATACCATTATATCTTGAGTTTTAGGTAATTGATTGAATTGTGCAACTCTGTTTGATTTAAGTCTTTACATAAGTAGTCATTTTCTACAGTGGTATCACTTTCTCTTTCATTTAATGTGTTTTCAGTTAAGTCTTATGATACACCAGCAAGCAAACAAGCATTGATTTTTACAAAATCTACATTTTCATATCACACATTTCAAAGTGGGAAGACGGGCCATAAATGTGCCTCCTTCTTGTATTTTCTGCATTGCAACTTACTGTGTTTAGCATAATGGCTACATTCTCCAAACTAGGTACAATTAATTTCATTATAGTCATTAATTATGGGTATCTACATCACAAAATTAACACATTTTAGATTGCCTCAGTAATGTGCTTTTTCATTGATTACGGCAATATTAGGCAAATGATAACAAAATACTCTGCATGGCAACATAACACTTTTTGCTAATATCAATTCTGAACTGTTAACCAGTTTCTATTTACTTTGCACCACTCATGTTTAAAAACACATACTCATTCTAATGATTGTGATACTCACATTTTGCACATTATCAAAAACGTATTTATTTATTTATTTATTGACATTTGTTGACCGGGAAAGTCCACTGGGTCAGAAACCCATTTTGAGTGGAGGCCCGGGGAGAAAAGCTCCACGATTTTTTTTTTTATCCAGAATATTTTAAAATAAAACAGACAAGGAACATAGGCTTTATATAATTTACAATGGCTATTACTATATAATGTACAGTACTTTCAGAATAAAAAGTCTTAAATAAAGATTATAGTTTCTTTCAGGTAAACATTTGTTAAATACGTAGGTAGTAGTAGATGTCACACAGGAATGGAAAGACTGAGGGGAAAGTTCTTAGGAAGGCTGAGAGGAGATACATAGTGGAAAAAGGAGAAGGAATGGCTAATTCAATTTCATTTGTTTATGGCAGCTTAGACTTTTGAGCACAGCAACAGATATGATTATTGAGGAAGTAGCATTTTAGTGTAGACTTGAAAAGTTTTAAAGAGTCTAGTTGACTGATTGAGGAAGGCAGGTCATTCTGTAATCTGGCAATGGTATAGGAATATAGGCTTTGTCCAGCTCTTTTGTTGGGTTTGGTTAAACTTAAGAGCTGTTTGTTAGCAGATCAAAGATTCCATGTTGGTATATATGATTGTAGGACAGAATGAAGTGCAGGTTAATTGTTGGGTTTATATATTTTGTGGGCAAGAGTTAGTTGGGTATCATATAGGTAATAGGGGAATTCAAATCAATTCAATTCTGAAATGGCCTGGCAATGGTGTGTGCGGTTTGGCATTCCAGTAGCAAATTTTGTAATGTTATAGTAACATGATTGCAATTTATTGCTAAGAGATGTGTGAAGGTTGGTAAAAATGGGACTTCCATAGAGGAGGGAAGATATCAGTAGAGTGTTTGCAAGTTTTATTTTGGTTGGCTTATCCAGATAAAGTTTCTGCCTGCAAAGACTGCCAAGTCTGAAGTGTTTTTTTTTATTGTATTGAGTATATGTTGCTCAGAAGTAAGTTTGTCATCAATAGTTATGCCCAATAATTATGCTGTCTTCAGTTCGATTTCAGTGTTGTTTTGTGAGTACATTTTAAAATTCGAAAGTGGTGGTTTTGTTGAGAATAGTAAGAGCTTCAATTTTTTTGGGTTCAGTAATAGTTGTGCCTCATTTAGCCAGGTTTCTATCGAAGTAAAGGTATTTTGTGTTATCCTAAGGAGATCAGACAAGTTGCTAGAAGAGGAAATTATTGTGGAATCGTCAGCATATTGGACGAGTACGTTGTTGGGATGCTTTGTGAAGATTATTAATAAAAATATTAAGAGGGCGGCCACGGTGGTGCAGTGGTTAGCATTGCCCTCCTAAATTGGCCCTAGGGTGGAAGGTTCTGGCAACTCGACACTGTAAAACTCCACTGCCATTCATTGTGCGGACAAGGTGATCCGCTGTGGCGACCCCTAACCGGGAAAAAGCCGAAAGAAGAAGAAGATTAATAAAAATATTAAAAAGCAGAGACCCTAGAATAGATCCTTGGGGAACTCCTGTGTTATTGACCAAATATTCAGATTATTTATTTTGCCATTTGACAGATTGTTTTCTGTTGTTTAGGTAGCTGGAAAACCATGTTAGGGAATTTGGAAAGCATCCAAATTTTTCTAGTTGTTGCAACAGTTTAGTGTGTGATACTGTGTCAAAAGCCTTGGATAGGTCTAATAAGATTACTGTAGTTAATAGACCAGCATCAAGAGCTTTCTTTACAGTATCAGTGAATGAGAGGAGGGCTGTAGTAGTACTGTGTGCTGGATGAAATCCATGTTGGGTTGGAGCAAGGAGGTCACTGTTAGAAAGATACTTTAGAAGTTGGACTTGTATACACTTCTAAGATTCGTTGTGCTAAAAGTTTTTATGCTCTAGATTTATTATTGAAAAACAGTTGTTTAACAGCAGTTTTTTTAAAACATATGCATAATATCGAGGTGATCCCTTATTTTCTGTTTAACATTCTGCAATCGCTCCTCTTCTTGTTCTGTGAGACTCCCCCTATTCTGCAATACTTTAACATTTGTCAGGCCCCTAAATAATTCTTGTTACTTCTTAACAATATCTCCCTTTCTCTTATTTCCACCCTATTTTTACATTCAACTTCAATTTTATCCCACTCCCTAACTATATTTTTAGAAGAAATGTCTATCTTTTCTAATAGCTCCTGAAGAATTTCCACTGCCTATTCTTTAAATTCCTCTCTTTTCAATAGATAGGTAGGAAAGCGCCAGCATCTCATTTTTATTTAATTATCCTATGTTTTTATTTTAATTATAATTGGCGCATGATCTGAAATAATTATTGAGTATGTATCAAGACCTTCAATTAAATGCACATGTTTCTGTCAAATGTATATTCTGTCTAGTATAGCTCAGTTTTTGTATCTTGGATGAATAGTATGTACATTCATTTCAAACTTCTAATTCTGAATTCACATCCTCCATGCCAAATGTTTTCATAAATTTCTTTAAAAATCTACCTTCCTTTATTATATTTCCCTTCTGGGCCCACCCAGACACCTCTTCACTGTTGCAGATCAAATCCCAGTCCCCGCCCATATGTAATTAATATTCCTTGCTGAAAGCTGATTGTTTTTTCTCCCAGAATGTTCTTGATTTAATTTTTATTATTATTTGACATTTGTTGACCTGGTTAGTCTGACTGGGTGGAAGCCCTTTTTCAGCAGAGGCCTGGGGAGAAAAGCTCCACAAGTGATTACATGCAAGCAGTAGTAGTAGGTACAAAGATAAAGAATATCAGAAAAGTACAATGGTACAAAAACAATAATCTAAAGAATGTCTATTTTAAGTTATGTAGCAAATTACATGGAGACACTAAGAACAAAGTAGTAGGTATACAAAATATTTACATGAGAAATTATATACAATCATGTACAACTGAAATCGAGTAGAGCAATCCCTGTAGGTGTGGGATAGGGTAAGTGTGAGACAGGAACTGTAACAGAGACAGGACTGGAGGAACAGGGGTTACTTACATAGGAACTTAGGGAGGAGGTAGGTGGGGATTATTAATTGGTTGTGAAGTGGTGAGGAGTTGAGATTTAGCTTGGGAGTAGACAAGAGAGAAAAAGAGGATTTAGGTGAGAAAAGGTTATGAGAGGTAAGGAACATACTAGGAGGGTGATTAGAGAGTTAGTTCCAAAGGAGGGTATAGGACTAAGGAGCCAATTATAGAGGGTGATTACAGTGACATATCCAAGAACTGTTCAAATAGTTTTTGATAGCAACCTTGAATTTTGTGGGTAGATAATATTCCTGGGTTTTAAAGGAAGTTTGTTCCAAGATAGAGCAGGGAGGTAGCTGTACAGTTGTTGCCCCATTTTGATTTTGGGTTTGAAGATTTGGAGGAGGTTTTGATCAGAGCTATGGAGAAACCTTGGAGGGATATAGATGAGATGAGAGAGGCAATATCTGGGCAGGAGGTAGGCTGGTAGAGTAAGGTATGTATGATCTGAAGTTGGGTCTGGAGTAGTTGGTGAGGGAATTCAAGTCATTTTAGCCTTTTGAGGGCAAGACAGTGGTGGGAGTTGTACGATTGACCTGTGGCAAATTTGGCAACTTTGCTATATGTTGATTTCAGTTTCATTAGGAGGGAGGTCTAAATGTTGGTGAGAATTTGAGACCCATACAGTAGGCTTGGAAGTACGTAAGTGTGGAATAGGGAGATTTTTGATTTGGTGGTGAGAACATTTTTGTTGTCATACAGCAGTCCTAATTTTTGGTGGGTTTTGTTAATGTTATTGGAGACATGCAGTTCAAATTTAAGTTGGTCATCTCTACATCTGGGAACTAACTTTGGGCGGCATGAAGACAAGGAATCATCTTGGGCTAGGCTTATATAGGCTACACACCTATGAACCTATGATGACTCCTAGCAGCTTAGTGTGAAACTCAACAGAGATAAGTGTATTGTTGCCTCCAGAACAAATTACAAGGTTTAAAAAAAATCAGACTTGATCTCCCTCCCCCCCAAATAAATAAATTGACAAACATGCATCAGATGCAGTGGCATGAGGATGAATAAACCAGTATGGCATCACGGCTGGATGGTACCACACTGGTTATTCATTCATCATACCAGTCAGAACATATTTCTGAGTATCTGATAGTGTGTCATGCAGAACATTAAGTACATAGTGTTTGCATGTGCAGTACATATGAAGCATATTGTATTCTTGGACTAGTAAAATCTGCCCAGTGGAGCAACGGTTAGCGTTGAAACCTCACAGCAAGAGGTACTCCGGTTCGATTCTCAGCAGGGGTGCCTTCTGTGTGGAGTCTGCATGTCCTCCCTGTGTTTACATGGGTTTCCTCCTGGTGTGCCAGTTTCCTTCCACATTCCAAACACATGCTTCTGGAGCATTTCTCATTGGGCCTCCACTGAAAATGGGCTCTGTTCCAGTTGGACTGTCTCAGTAAACAAATGGTAAATAAATAAATAAAACTGTGAACAAGTGTTTCAAATTATTACATGTCTTATATCACAGTCAAGCTAATACTTATGAGGATTCATGAGGATTATCTATGTCCAAATAATCATATGTGGCTAAAATAGACAGGGTATAAGGGGCACTATGTAGGCATATTGACCCATATGAAAATGTATTTCATTCAGATGCTCAAACTATCAAGAGTTTGATCACTTGAATTATTGGCTGCAGAGCTCAAAAATTATCTTTTTAAATGTTGCCAATGTTTAGGTGCACAAGACCACAGTGCAATGGGGATTGGAGTATTTGCACTTTCGCGACTGTAGAGTTATCTTGAAGTTGGTATATGTAATTAGCAGGGGGTGAGTGGTGGGTGCAGAGAGTCTTGCCTCCCCACAAAAAAGTACTTTTGTTTTTGTTTTTAATCTTTGTGATTCAAAGTCTTGTGTATTCGAACCTTTGTGATTTGAACTGTTTTACTCTATGCCTTAGTGTTCAAACTTTTGATAGTTTGAATGTTTTATAGACTCATGACAGCACACCTCTATGTGATATATGTTATGCACTTATAAATATTACAGTTTAGTGTAACCAGTCAACCAGCATGTTTACGGAGATGGGAGGAAGCAATAATATGCAGAAAAACCCATAGAAAGAGAAGAAAAATATATCATCTGTAAAAAGCCAACGAGAAGAAATCAGAACTGAACTCTGTAAGTTAAAGAACTAACCACTCTGCCTCTGTGGTGTTAATTGTGAATGAAATGTGCAACTTTTGTTGCTGTAGCTGAAAATTACGATTTGTGATAAAATATGATTTGTGATTGCACCTTGGTGTATAAATTGCAAAGTCATGGGATGCCTCAAAATGTTTTAGTTTTTCCTCTATTTACTACTGTGGCAATAAATGGTGTATATTTTCTAACCCTGACATGGTTAAGGGAATTCTGATTAATATATTATTTTGTGGTACCTTACAGGTCTTCCTGCAGTTTATTTATAGCTTACATTATTTTCGTTTTATTTTGAAAATGAAAAACTTTATGAAGAAGTGTCTGTATGGGGTGTGGATGGTATTAAAGGAGCTGGAAGAATGATGTATGAGATATTTTCTCTAAAGCAGTTTTAAAATATCAGCACTCAGCATGTTTGTTTTAGAAGGGTGACACATGCTTGAGATACATTTATAGATTTTGCAGTTTTAAGAAATCCACAATAAGAATACCATGTCAGACATTTAGAGCTTCAAACTTGCTTTCTGTTTTCTGGTTTGAATAGTTATTTAAGGAGTTAAGTTCTTAATGTTGTCATATTAACTCATTGCTCAGTGTTGGAGCCCATGTTTTTATGACTTTTTGCTCTTTTTTTTAGTTCTATGACCCGCTTTTGTTTTTACTTTAATCTGCTAATGTTTCATTGATTCCTGTAGTAGAGAATGAATTCTTTTAGCAGTGCTTTGTCATTTTGTGTGGTTCATTGTATTTTGGACAGCAAGGTCCTGATAATATTATGATTTTATCTTCTTTATTCGATTATTTATTTATGTGAATTTCATAAATGGGATAAAGCATGATTCACATGGATCTCTTTCAGGCTCAGTCCAGGATCACTGTCTGGTAAGTGACTTGCTTAAATTCAGAGTTAAACAGTAAGCAAATAGTGGCTGATGGAATTACCAACATCCCTGTGCCTGTACCTGCTTCCCGACATACACTGATTCAAGTGTACCACCTTCTGAGTCAAAGTGTACCACAGTACATGCCATAACTTGTATCTGCATTATGTTACTAAGATACATAATAATTCTTTTTAAAAAAACTCTCATCCCTGCATTTTATGAGGTCACCTTATTGATTATAACAAGACACATTCCATGTTTTTGTATAATTTCAGTAATTTTCATTTATAGGTTCATGCATACTTACTAGGCTATTGATCTGTGACAGTCTTAAAAAGCCTAGCTTTACATTCCCATGATCGTTTTTAGCTCTTATATTTTGCATTCGAATAACCCAGAGATAGGGTGAACTAGGATATGCTGACTTTCACGTTTCCTTCTATCCATGAGGGTAGGGGTGCTTAACCAGGGCTGAATTTGCAGTTACCCATCCTTTCATTCAAATTAAATTTGAATAGAGAAAGATTACCTGCTTTGCTTTATGTGGAGTGGAAAACAGTTCCTATAGCAGCATTATTCTGTGTGATACAAACCTGTCTCTCCAACATGTTCTATTTATTTTGCAAAAGAGACTGAGATACCTTGCACA